>NC_056729.1:1387613029-1387630529 GCF_019279795.1 Protopterus annectens
CAAAAAATTACATTGAAACCCATAATACTCCATTTCAATATACTAAATTTTAAACTGGACCATATAAAACCAGACTAGGTGGGTGGCTATGCCTCCCACTCCTCCCCTAACTAAATAAACTAACTCCAGGGTCGCACTAAAGTGGGGAAAAGTGCATAGTAGTGGCAGCATGTAGACTACTGTAAGGTGCTTCAAATGTATATGCCCTTTTCCCCACTGTAGTGCAATCCTGGAGTTAGTATATATAGTTGGGAGGGACATAGCTCCCCACATTGTGGGGGGGGGGATGGGGGTGTTGTCCCCCACCTAGTCTGGTTTTACATGGTCCAGTTTACAATTTGGCATGTTGAAATTCAGTATTATGGGTTTCAGTCAAGTGACATTTCAGTCAAATGGCATTTATATCATATGATAGGGATCCAGATATAGTTTTGGACAATAATAGAGAGTTGAAGGATTTTATCTTGGAGGGAAAGTGGACAAAAGTCAAGTGGGATAAGCTAAGCCTCCCAACATAAAGTGGTTTAGGATTATCCAATTTTAAGGGATATTTTCTAGCTACACAACTAAGTCTTTTAAACACAACTCAAGCAGAAAGGTACAGTTCAAAGTGGAAATAAATGAAGGAGGAGGGGGTAATTCAATAAATATGCAAAGAGTGGGATTTTTGATTCTGATCCTTCAGGAGAACAAGTCATTCAGAATATTATAATTATGAAGTAGCAGAAAGTACACTAAGAACTAAACCAACAAACACAGAAATGGAGAAAGGAGCTTCTGTACATAGGAATTATTGCATTAGAGGTACAGAAAATAGGCAAGAGGGGCTGGAATCTAATGGAAGATGCTGACAAAGGAACCAAGGTATTCTGAAAATCTAATTAGAGAGGGAAAGGTAATAGAATGGGAAGAGACCAAGAAAACATATGGACCGCAGTCTAGAAATCGCCTTCCTATCAGGGATTGGTAGAGTATAGGGAAAGAGTATGGAACAAGAGAATCCTAAATTAAAGACATGCACTCATTTAGCTTTTAGCTGAATCTAGAACAGAAGCTGCTGTTTACAAAGGGATAATTAATAGGGCATATAAAATACTGCAAGTTAACTACAAGAATCAATTACAGCAGGGAGAAGAGATTGGGAAGAGAAATTAGATAAGCAATTTACAAGAAAACAATGAGAGGACATTTGTAAGGCTTCCAAATATTAAACAAAATCTAGTAGAGTTAGGATTTTTGCCTAGAAGTGATTGCACAGGTACTTTTATACCCCAAGCAAACTCAAAAGAATTTTTCCTCGAGTAGATGGCTAGTGTTGAAGGTGTAATGGGGAACAAAGAGGTACCTGGGAGCACATGTTCTCAGAGTGTAATGGGCACTCAGTCAGGAATACTGGGACAGCAAATGACTAACTAAGGAAATTATTTTTTGAGCAGGAATAGAGGATCTGAATTGCCTAGACATAGTCAGAGCTTCGTAAGTTTCATTCTTGTGGCTGCCAAAAAGTAATTATAAAATTGAACACAAAGTCTAAACCAAGCATACTTGAAGTATGGAATACTGTAACAGAGATAAAAAGATAGGAAGTAGGATCTTCAGAAAAGGGTAGGAGTAAATTACACAGAAAAAAGGGGAAATTATGGGAATAATGCATGCAGAGAAGTGTTTTGCAGGAAGAATAATGTTTAAGAAAAGGCAAGAACTGAACAATTTATGTCATACTGGTTTGATTACATTATACAGGACAATATATGATGATTAATGTTTGTAAATGTGAATTTGTTAATATGGTTTGTTTTAAAGTTTGCCATTGTTACAAGTGATAATTCAATAAAGGTATTAAAAAAATAACATAGTACAGAGTAGAAATCGCAGAGAAATTAATATCACTGTATAAATATATGCAGGATAAGTAGGACTGTGCTGCCTGGAAGCCATAGTCTAAGCAGATCCTGCTGATAAGCCTTTGTGAGTTTGGAGCCTGAAGGCCTAGGCTGAGTCATAGAAGAAAATCATTTTACATTTGTTGTCAGGCTTGATACTGGGGCTAGGCTGCAGATGGGCGACCACTGCCTGCACACAGTCAACTGATGACCCCTCAAAGATTCTAAGCACTCCACCCTCCTTATCTAAAGCCCTAACACGGGTGTCAAAAGCTGCAACTTGCAAAGCAATCTCCTCAACAACCCTTGTCCTTAGACTTGTATGGACATAGAAGGGCCAGGATGCATATCAGACTCTAAAGGGCACCCAGTGGCCACAGACACCTCCAAGTCATTGCAAGGCACTGCAAAAACATCTTCCAACCTTTGAAAATCACAAGTCTGCCTGGCTGAAGGCAATACTGTGTCCACCACCCTATGAAATTTCGGACCCTTTTTCCTATGTTTTTGAGTGGGGTTGAGGGAAGAACAGGCAGCTGTTACAATGCACACCCTTTTTTATAAGTACTGAGCAAGGGACTCTGCCTTACGAGTCATGCGCTTATTGAAATGGGCACAATGGTGACAATTAGGAAAGTAGTGTTCCAGGCCTAAGCAGAAAAGACATAGGGAATGAAATCCCAACGTGTAATCTGTTTTTTCACAATTAAAAGAGATATTAGTTCTAGAATTCATCAAGTGCATGCACTAAGAGAAAAGGAATTTTCCCCAATGGGCACTTTTTTACATTTCAGAAGCACCCTAGACTTCAGATCGAATGACACAGTGTACGGTGATGATGCTTCAGGCTCCAACAGCAAGAAAGAACTTCAAGATGGAGCTGGCCAATGACTCATACACTTAGATGTCCCAGAGTCATGTGCAAGGGGTCCAACAGGTCAGGAAGAGGGAGTTAAATCTCTGGTACTTGGGTCAGCCAACGGATACCACAGCAAGTAATATCAATATGGTTATTACTGCAACAACGAAACACCCAACAACTTTAGGGTTCTCTAGAGTTGACAGCTATCCGTTCCCATCCCCCCGGACTACCCGGAAATCAAACGGATTGTCAGGTAGTTCAGAAAACACTGTACAAACTCCAGTATTATGTTCTAAAAAAAAAAAAAAAATAGACAGTTTGTTAAATCATCGGATTTACTATGCTTTTTTTTTTTTTTTTTTACAGAAAAGCACAGTAAAAATCTGCAGAAAGAAGGCATTGGAAATGGAAAAAAAAATAGTCATTGGCGGAAAGTGGGCGTAACAGGGAGGAGATGGGGTGGGGTTGTGGGAGGTACAAGGAGTGTGGTCTTAGTCCATTTCAGCCAACATGAAAGATGACAATCCTAGGGCTCTCCAGCTATCGGGTGCAGTAAATCTCTCACCAGCAAAAAAAAAAAAAAAAGTGGAGTCTGCAATAGGATAAATGTTCTAGGCAGCCCTCATCTTGAAAGAGCAGCTTTTTCATCATTGTTCTAAGTCTTTAACTGAGAGTACTCCAGACACCAATCTACAGAAATCAAAGCAGTAATACAAGATATGCTGAATATGATGTTGACGTAGATTTTCTGCACAATGCTATTTTCCCATGTCTGAGGACCAGCTATACAACACTGAACTAATGAACATTAGGATATGTCAGAAAAAAATACAAATATATGTTCAACAAAACAACGTGGACAGCGGAGATGAAAGAACATGGCAACAGTCAGCAGCTACACAAGGAAAGGGAAATTCTGTGTTCCATTCTACCATAAGACAAAAATGCAGTCCAAATTTACAAAAATCCAAAAGTTCAGAAAAACATTTTATCTACTACAAAACAGATAAAAAATGAAAAAGCTCCCAGTAATACTCATTCTGTTAAAAGTAACCCTCCCCTCCATGGTAAAATTTTATAGGTCCCAGTGCCCTCACACCCTCAATCATAATTCTTAAATCCAAAAGTCAATCTTAACTCCTAATTCTGACAATGACCAAACCCAAACTACAACCTGTGAAGCCATAGACTTCTACAAGTATTATAGCACTGGCATTTGACCAAATGAAATTTATTCAGTCTAACCTACATACAAATAGCATTTCAAACCGCTGCTGATAAAAATAGCTTGTATAAAGTACTAGTATCCCTTGTGTTACACTGACAAATTACTACTACAAAATTCCAACGTTTATAGGTTGTTTTGATAGAGTTTAAAATGAAAAAATATATATTTTAATGGAGTTAACACAAGTAAAACAACTGCAAAACACTAGGACACATACCAAAACTATCTTGTATTTCTTACTAAGGTTCAAATGGTTTACTTGTCTACACTCTCCAGTAACCTTCCCTCCAAAAGTCTAATCAAAGCATTACCACAGTGAACATAAACCCATACACAGGTAGCATGCATCAGTGTTTCCAAATACACAACAGTTGCATCAACTATCATACCAAACATTGTACATGCTTATATTAATCAGAAAAATTCCATTTTGTTTCTCTCAACCCTGCCTCCATCACTAACAATATATTAAGAGTCAATCTACTTTGCAAGAAAAAAATTCAGCTTTCAGAGGCAGCAGTCTTGTTTTGTATACATCTACACTTCTCTTGCACCCAACACTTGTCTTCAAAGAAGAGAGTTAAAATGGGCACATGTGAAGATATTACTAGCACATGCAAGTGAAAACTTCCATCAACAGTCCTGCATCCCCTAAGAAGTTGACTATTCCTGCTAGTTCACTAGCCTCAGTCAAATATTCATTAGTGGGATGCATACCAGTACATTTGCCCATTAGATATTCATTTGTGGGAAATAACCAAGCCGTGGTGGTGCAGCGGTAGCGTTGTCGCCTCACAGCAAGAGGTTCTCCCATTCGATTCTCGGCTGGAGCACCTTCTGTGTGGAGTCTGCATGTCCTCCTCGCGGCTGAGTGGCGTTCGAAAGACATGCGTGAATGGGCATGCCTTCATTGAAGATTGGGCGTCGGGCTGGCACCTCGGCACCATAAAACTCGACTGCCAATCATTAGCGGACCGGAGTTCCGCTGTGGCGACCCCTAACCGGGAAAAGCCTAAAGAAAAACAACAACCCATGTACATCCTAATAAAACCCGGACTGCTAGCGCATGGGGCATCATGTGCCTTCTCCAACAGAATGGCTCTCTTCTGCTACATTCATATTAAATTAACACAAGATTTTAGCATAAATAATAAATTATACATTTGCACAGTCATTCAAAGCGCATACAAAATTATTCCTAGCCTACAGCTAAATGTAATACTGATCAGCAATAAATTTTTTTGCGCGTAAAATTCATGGTCAAAATATTTCTGTTTATCAGTTTAGCATCAAAACACACAAGAATGAGCATAAACTATTCTACTGTTGGCTCTATTTTTCTGGGATGGGAAATGTAGCATTACTAGTTTGCCCTAAAGGTCTTAAAAGTAATTCAAGCTTGGCTACAATATGGTGTGCGGGAGGGGGTTAATCCAGGTTTGCTGGTCCAAAGTAAGGCATACACTTACACTGCTGCACATCATTTTTCTAACAACCATGACCTGTCAGCTGGTGGTTCACCTGGCTCTGTGTCAAATCTCTAATAACTATCCAAGTTTTGGAAAAAGCTACAAATGAGGCATTTGGCTATGTATTAGATTTTGCACAGCAGTCAAAGAAAGAGTAATTACTGGAGTACAATCAGCTGTGATTAACTACTACTCCCAACGCAAAAAGTAATGGGCATACTGGAAAGATCCACTATGAACCTATGAACCTATGAATCAAAGCCCACATATATTACTTTTCAGGTAAAAAGCAAGTCAGAGTAACATAGGGAGCACATCTAACAGTTTAACTCAAAAATACTAAGGCTATGGGGCTGCTAATGTGCTTCACAGTACCATCCTAGGTGTGACTTCCCTCATTCTCAATTTCAACACCGTTACTAATCAAGTCACTTACTAGACCACGTTCCATAGTCACCGCAAATGGTTTCAACTAGTTAAAGAAAGGGTGTGGATGCATAGGTAGCTAAAGGTCAAAGTTCAGCAGTGGCATCCAAAGCAGTAGACAGGAAGAAGTGAACATCTGACAACAAAAATCAGGACTGGCTATAATCATTCATGACTGCAGATAATGCAGACCTAATATTTTCTATTATTTTTAGGAAAGGTAAATGGGCTGTGGAAGGTAGATATTTAACACTGATGAGAAAAACTACAAATGTTTTCTTATATTGTTTGATGCACATAGAAAGTAAAAAGGTTTGCTGTTAAAATGCAGTGTACAGAACATGTAAAGTCTGGAACAGGAAGTAAACACATAACTATACATTTGGCTTACTTATTTAATAACATGTTAACTGGTAATTGGGACAATGCCTGCAAATCTTTCCAATTCTTTCGCAAATCCCCATCAAGTGTTTACAATAGATACTCTCACAGACTGCAGCAAGACTGATCAAGAATGGATTGCAAAAATAAAAAAAATAGAAAACGGTTAAAAAAAATCTTTCATCAACTTACATGAGAAGCCTGTCCAGATAAGCAACTGCATATGAAGAAAGGGACTTAATGCCAAGCACTGGCAACATAATTCCAAGCCACACTGAAAAGAGAAGAGCAGTAAACAAAAAGTGTATTATAAGGGCAAAAATAATACTCTCACTTCAGCATCTTGCACAGAGTATGTCAGCATATAAACAATATGGCTCCTGCCAAAAGCTTTCTTCTTTATTCTAGTCAATCTGAATTATTTTTATTGAACATATACAAGCATGATAAATAATGAACAGGAAACTTTAACACAACTGAATCTGCAGTAGGTAAAACATAACCAGAATAAAAATCTTTTATGATACATGCATATAATGAAAAGTTGAAGAATAAGTCAATGTTAAGGAATATTACAGGTCAAATCTTCCTGCTATATACTACCATAGTCATGACCACAAGTACCTAGACGTAGTTTTTAGGAGCTCATCCTTGACTTATTTCTGTCATGGTTTCCTGCCAGGTTCAAAGGTTTGGTTCCATACATTTGCTGTGTCTGTGGACATTATTCTATGGCAGTGGTACTAAGCAGGTTTGGATATTTCCATTGGGAAGCAATACAAACACAATTGGCAGCTATGATACAAGCAAGTCATACACTAAATAACTCTTCAAGCAAGATGCTGTAGGGAGATTCACTAAGAAATCTTGTACAAAACAAAATACAGACATCTAAAAGCATTCTGATAAACATTCAGAAATTTCCAAGGTTTAAGTGCAAGTCAACATTCCCAAAAAGTGTATACTGCTATTAAATTTGCCAATTTTACACCCCAAGCAGAGAGCCCTCCAGAAAATGCTTAAGACTTTTTGCTGGTACTCAATAGCCCCAAAGCAACACAAATTAGTTTTCTCATAGACATATGTATTGCTTTTGAGTTTCTTTATAAGACTAGTGCTGTACTTGCCACATCATGAGACAATTCATCCCACATCTAGTTCACACTAAGTTTTAAGAAGACCCAATATATAAGCGTAATTGCTAAGAGTGAACACTCAGACGAGCAAATGCTCTTAGCTGTGTTTTCCCTAGCTGCTGGACTGCTGTGTCCAAGTTCGCTGGGGGGGGGGTCACCTTTTCCCCTCTGTATTGTGACTTTTGAGTTAGTATATAGTTCCTAGTCTGGTTATTAATGAAAATGTCATTATTGCCTACCTCAGTCTAAAGTACTCAAACCATTTATTTGATTTATGGATACCTACCCTCTTGCAGATGTTGGAAGGCTGTGAATATTTCCTACCAGTTACATGCTGTGTATGGTCCTCTAATCACAGAACTTGCCCATGTTCTTGCATTCTTGCTCTCTCTCTTTTTTTTTTAAACATCTTTATTGGATTATCACTTATGACACAGGCAATCATACACTTACATGAATGAAAACACCATATTGACATTTTCAGTTACAAGCATTATACATCACATATAATCTTCTAAACTAAACATTACACAACTCATTCAATTTCTACCATCCTTTAAACCTCATTCTTCCTCCAAAACAAATATTCTTCATGCACTGCTCCCACAATTCCCATTCTTTACTTAATTTGCTCCTACCCTTTTCTAAAGATCACACTTCCAACTTTTTCATCTCTGTTATATTTACTATTTCAAGTATGGTTGGTTTAGACTTTGATTTCCATTTTTTAGTAACTGTCTTTTGGCAGCCACCAGATTAAACTTAATGCCTTACTGCATCCAGACAGTTCTGATTCTGTATCACATAGCTTAAAAATATATCTATATTTCCTTAGTTGCACCAATTTACCTGCCCAGTATTTCTGACAAAGTGGACTGCATAGGATTTTTAAAGTCTGCCAACTCATTACACTTTCAAAAAATGTTCCAGTTACCTCTTTCACCCCATCACACCTCCAACATTTGCAATTTACCCGAGGAAAAATTCTTTGGAGTCTGCTTGGAGTATAAAAATATCTACGCAACCAATTCCAAGTTGTTGTTGCGTCTTTCGGCTTTTCCCGGTTAGGGGTCACCACAGCGGAACTCCTGTCCACTAATGATTGGCAGTAGATATTTATGTGCCGAGTTGCCAGCCCTGACGCACAACCTTCAATGAAGGTACACCCATTCACGCATGTCTCCACACAGAACCGCTTTTAGTTGAGAATCGAACAGGACAACGTCTTACTGTGAGGCGACAACGCTACCGCAGCACCACCACCGCAGTACTACGCAACGAATTCCAAGTGAACATCCTAAATCTTCTAGGCTTTGTTGCATATTTAGGAGCCATACATATATCCTCCCATTGTTTCTTTGTGAATTGCTTATCCAATCTCTCTTCTCAAACCTTTCTAACCTCCTCTGATTGATTCCTGTAGTTATCATGCAATATTTTATATGCCCTACTAATTATCCTTTTAACAGCAGCTTCTGTTCTAGATTCTACTAAAAACTCCACCAGTGCTGGTCTTTCACTTAAGATCTCTCTAGTCCTTTCTCTTTTCCTATACTCTAATATCAATCCTTGAAAGGAAAGGCAATCTTTAGCCTGCAGTCCAAATGTTATTTTTGGCTTCTTTCCATTCTATTATCTTTTCCTCTCCAGTTATATGCTCTCAATGTCTTGGTTCCTTTGACAGTTTTCAACAGTAAACTCCAGCCCCTCTTGCATATTGTCTGTATCCCTAACTGCAGTCATCCCTATTAGCACAATCACATTTCTCCTTTCCTCTGTTGGCTTAGCTCTTAGAAGACTTTTGGCTACTTTATGAATATTATAATAGATGGATATTATAACAGAATATTATATTCTGTATGCTTACTGTTATTCTCAAGGACCTGCATCCAAAATTCCAGTCATTCCTTGATTTGTGAGCCCCCCCCCCCCGTTTCATCATCATCATCCCCTTCCATTTTGAATTATAGCTTTCTGCTTGTGCTACATACAAGAGCCTTAACTGTGTAGCTCTGAAATATTCCTTTAAATCAGGGAATCCCAAACTACACAAAACTACTTCGTTCTACTAGCAGGATCAACTTATCCCACATGACTCTTGCCCTCTTCCCCTCCTACATAAAATCCTTCAACTCTTTATTAACTGCTATCCACAACTTCTCTTGTTAATAAAAATATTCCTTACCTGTGCAAAACTAGACACTAAAAATATTAATTGCTTGCATCCTGCCATCCAAACCCATAAAATACAGCTTCCAGTTTCTCTGTTTTTATTATCTTTTGTTTAGTCTTTTCCCACATATTCTTAGCTGCCATAACAGAATCCTTTTTAATCCATACTCCTAATTACGTCATTTTATTATGTCCATATAAACATGGGTATTGCTGAACCAATTCTTGCGTGGGTACATAGTTTACAGCTATTGCTTTTGTTTGGTCTTCATTAATTTTGTATCCCAAAAAGACTTGAAACCGTCTCAGAATGTTGAGCACTGAAATGCCCTTTTCTGGTTTTATCAGGTACAAAATAATATCTGCAAACAAAGCTACATTTTCCTGATTGCCATACCAATGATATCCTTAATTTCTAAGTCCCTTATTTTCTTTACAATGGTTCTAAACATAATCCAAATAAAGTGGAAACAGGACACCTCTGTCTGGTTCCTCCGTTCAAACAGAATTTATCCGAGAGGAAGTCACCGCTTTAATTTTCACCTCCAATCCCTCAGTTATCCTCCTAATTAACCTCACTATTGTGTCAGGGAATGCAAGTGCTGCCATTGCCCTACTAAAAAAAAATCCAGCTTACTCTGTCAAAGGTTTTCTCTCCAGCAAGACCTACCAACAGTGGATTTTTTTTTTCACTTTCTGCTTCCTTCTGGATTATCACCCTGTTATTAATATTGTCAAATGCTTGCCTTTGCCTCCCCTCCACAAAACCACAGTGATCCACATCTATCAATTCTGGTATCACCTTTGCCATTCTTTTAGTCATTTTAGAGACAAACACTTTAGAATCATGGTTTAGAAATGGAACGGGCAAATATGAAGCTGGATCTGATTGGTCTTTACCTTCTTTAGGTATTACAGCTACCACCGCTTTCTTCCAGGATGCTGGTGCTTCTCCTCCTTTTAAAATACTGTTAAACAAAACCTCCCAGATCTTTATCACTTTTCCTCCTAGCTTCCAAACTTCCACAGGAATACCATTCTACTCCTGGAGACTTTCCTGTACATTGGTTATATATCACCACTTTTAACTCATCTCCTGCTATCATGTTGGTAATTAAACCTAATCTGCCTCTAATCGTGGCATATTTATTTCTTCCATAAACATTTTCATTTGTACTTTTTTCCTGATTTCTACATTTCTCTGCTTTATTCAGATTTTCATAAAATTTCTGAAATACTTCTAATACCGCTACAGGTTCTCTGGTTATTTTCCTTGTTATAGGTTATCTAGGCTTGACAATAACCCTTTCTACTTTGTTGCCTGAGCAGTTGTGCTAAAAGCTTTTAAGCTCTAGAGTTAAACAAAAAAGTTGCTTAACAGTAGACTTTCTAAACTCAAGCATATTACCTGGAGAGTCCCTCATTTTCTTTAGCACTCTGCAGTTGCACCTCACAAAAACTGTTTTACTCTGAGTTACCCCCTTCCTTCATCTTCCCCTCTCCTTAATGTTCTTCCGAACATGGTCCTCCAATTCCACCATTTTTTGAAACATCTCTTCCTGATCATCCTGTCTAGGTCGACCTCCGAAAGGCTCCTAGAAGACCTCGAATAAGCCACTGACTGAGGTCTAGAGTGAATGACCATCTTCTGCTGCAGTCCAGGGGGAGAAGCAGCCTCCATGCCCAGCACCAGTGTGGGATCCCTACCTATCTGATCCATAGCCTTAGGATCAGAGGTGGATGTCGTAGCTTACAATCTGGCAGACTAAGGCTGGATCCAAAGAGTGCTTCGGATCCACCAGCACCGAAACAGGTCTCAGATCAGAGAGTGTCAGATCCGAAGGTCTGGGAATTTTAGAGGGTGGCTCCAAAGACGCCCTTGATGACATGTGAGGGCACTTCAAGTCAAAGATCCTGTCACACTCTTGGAGAGGGTTTGAGCACCTGGAGAGGAACCTGAAGAATCAGGTAAGAGGCTCTTGAGGATTATACAGTCGGCGATAGCCCTGGGGTTGAAGCAACTGCAAATGGAGCAAGCTGATCGCAGATGCTCAGGACCAAGCAACAGACACAAGTTGTGTGCATCAGAATGCAGGAACTTCAGACTGCAATGAGCACCTTTTAAATCCTGATTGTTTATTGGACATAGTACAGCAAGCAGAAAAACAACCCCAACAGCAAAAGGCAAACAGCAAAGTCTAAAATCCAGACCTGTAACACTGAGTGACTAAAAAAAAAATGTCCTTTTTATAACTAAACTATAAAAACAAGCAGCCTAAAAATGGTTAGAAAGGGGAGAGAGAGAGAAAAAGCCCAGGCAAAGCACAAAAGCATAAAAAGGAGAAAAGGAGAAAAATTCTAACCCTTAACTGCTATGGAAGGGAAGGAAAACTAGAATAAAAGCACTTAACTGAAAGAAGATCGGAGAATATGAAGAATAACTACTGCTACTTCTAAGAAAATGCTCAAGACTCTAGAAACTACATTTGTCACTGCTGGTGGCAAATGAGATCTGTGGGAGTTAAGGCACAAGAAGTGGGAGTTAGACAGAGGACAGAGCATTACGGAAAGTGGGAGGAGCTCAAGACTTGGATCCTAGTATGTAGAAATGCACAGAGTCAGATCCAAGGGTTGGATCCGTAACGCAACCATGAGGAGGAATGAAAGCATCAGATACTGTTTTACTCAAGTTACCTCTTTCGTTTATCTTCCCCTCTCCTTAACTGCCAGAATTATCATATTTTATAAATATCTCAACACCCAAGTATCACCGACAGAGCTACTTGCTCAAGACACCTCAGAGATGAGCAAAATGTTGCTGACAGTACATGTGTAGCTTCAGTTGTTGAGATAACACTTTCCAAAATACTACAAAATTAATATTTACTTTGTTTATTATGACTTATAAAATCTAGTCTAAGACACAGAATCTGGTAAACACTTGTTTGCACTGAACAGTTTGCAATTTACATTTCTTCAGTAATTCATATGGCTCTACAGAAACAGATATTTATTTAAAATCTGAGGACAAAAAGCTGAGTATGTAAATCATTGGAAGCTGAGTACAAACTAATGGAGATCCAGTTAATGAGTTAACTTCTGCACATCCTTCTCATATGGACTCATCTTGGAGAAACTGCAATTTTTATGCACACTTTCTTTCCAGTCCTTCACTTGTCCAAAAGGTGAAGAATTTGAAAAAAAATTTAAACTTGATTGGGCTATACAAAATTTTGTGAGAATACTTTCATCTAAGAATCTTAACTTGACTGGGTTATATATCTGGATAAGATGCATAATTTGCCCCATTAATCATAGTCCAGGACTTTGTCCAGGTACTTCTGTTTCAGCTGCCTTAACCTTTCTCAGGCACAGGAATTTACATGCAGCAGAATATTACACATCCTTTTCTCATCAGAGGCCTTGGATGGGTCATCTCCCAGTGTACTTCTGCAAGGAAATTTCTCCATCGAGAGCTAAACATCTTGGGAAACCTTAAGACACTTCATGGTTCTTAAGACATTTATTAAATTGTGTATGGCATACTTGATGTCTCTGCAAGAATTTAATACTAGCCTGACAGTGGTCTTCAGTCAGTGAATTTTCAACCAGTATCTACTCACAATGCAGGATATGCTGGACTACAATTCCCTCTTTACAGGTTACAGAGGCTGTGGACAGTGGCCATTCAGGACATGCTCCTCATCTTGACCTGGCTAAGGCTTTTGACACTCCCCACCATGCTGCCGTTAGTAAAACAATTAGATAAACGTGATGTAATCCCAGTGTTGCAAATTGACTAACAGACCCCAGGGTGTGAAAGTTACTGGTACCATCTTTGAATGCAAAACTAAACAAGAAGTTATGTACTCACCATAACGTTCTATATATGTAGTCCATCTCACCTTACATTCTTACCCATGGGTTCGGAGCCAAACCTCGGCTCCAACTCAGCCATACTCTAGCTCGAAGTCTTCAATTGGCTCGTGGCTGAGGTATCCCATCATGCAACAGGTCTATTCCCCAGATCTTGTTTGCTGCAAGCTCACACACGTACAACTCCAACAGAAAGGACTATTGACATCTAGAGACAATACCCCAGGTCCTCCAGGAGGGGGAAGGAGGGAGGGTTAGTAAGAATGTAAGACGAGATGGACTACATACATCGAACGTTATGGTGAGTACATAACTTCTTGATGTTATGTAGTCCAATCTCGTCTTCATTCTTAACCGTGGGACAGCGTCCCTAGAACCTTGAACTTGGGCGGTTCAGTGAAAAATACTCTTGAGCACTGTGGAACCAAAGGAAGATCTGCCTCTAGAGATCAGATCTAATTTGTAATGACTAATAAAGGTATGAGGCGAAGCCCATGTTGCTGCAGCACAAATATCATCCATAGACATCCTAGCCTGAATCGCAGTTGAGGTAGCCACAGAATGTGTAGAATGAGCCTTCACTTTAAAGGGTAATTCTTTGCCATTGGAAGCATAAATAAATGAGATGCAATCAGAGATCCAGCGAGACAAGGTTACCTTAGAAACAGGAACGAGACAAACATTTGATCTGATTTCCTGAAATCTTTTGTCCTATGTAAATAGGAACGCAATTGTCTATGAACATCTAGCTGATGAAACTTAAATTCTGCCTTGTTGGAGAATTCAGGAAAAGCAGGCAACTCAATGGATTGGTTGATATTGACAACAGAGGCAACCTTTGGAACAAAAGAAGGGATTGTTCTTAAGGAAACCCTATCTTTGTGAAGCACCAAATAAGGTGGCCTAATCGATAAAGCGTGTAGTTCAGAGACCCACCTAGCTGAAGTTATGGCTACCAAGAATACTGTCTTCCATGACAAGAATTTAATGTTACAAGTAGCTGTGGGCTCAAAGGGAGTTGAAGTGAGCTTCTGTAGTACAAAATTGAGGTCCCATGGCATCACCGGATCAAAGACTGGAGGTCGGAGTAACAATGTCCCTCTCAGAAAAGCCCTACAAAGCCTATGAACCATAATGTTGGGCTCATTAGCAACGTGAAAGGTAGAAATCACTGCCAATTGTACTTTAATGGTTGCTGCAGCTGAACCCTGAATGAAGATTTAAGAAAGAAATTCCAATATTGCCGAAATAGGCGCTGTATAAGGATCAATATGTCTCTCACAGGCCCAAATAGAAAATCTCTTCCACTTACTGGAATAAATCTTCCTGGTAGAAAGCTTGTGGGAAGATGATAGAATATGGACCACTTCCAGGGAAAAATCATGAAGCCTGACTAAGGACGGAACTGGAGCAGCCAAGCTGTCAACTAGAGGGTCTGGATGGAGGGATGGATGGAACTGTCCTGATATACGAGTCAGCAGATCTGGAGCTGGGTCCAGAATCCAGGGCTTGTGAATTAGATAGGGTTGAAGGAAGGGAAACCAAATCTGACGAGGCCAGTGTGGGGCAATGAGGATCATTTTGCTTCCCAAAGACTGTGCTTTCTGAATGACCATTGATAACAGAGGTAACAGTGGAAAGGCGTAGAGAAGACCAGCGGGCCAATCGTGAGCCAGAGCATCCCTGGGTGTCTCCCCCTCCGGGGGATAAGGGTGAAGTAGCTCCTGCATTTGGCATTGAGGGGGCTGGCAAATAGATCGCAGCAAGGCTGACCCCATCTGTGGAATCCCTTCCGCAACATAACTGTTCAGGGACCACTCATGAGGCATTAGGATAGCTCTGCTCAGCCTGTCGGCAATCACGTTGGATTTCCCCGGTATGTGCGTTGCAACTAGAAAGGGTTGAGAAGACACCGCCCACTGCCAAACTCAAAGTGCCTCTCTGCAAAGGGGGTATGATTTGTTTCCTCCCTGTTTGTTCAGGTACCATACCACTGACATGTTGTCTGAGTGGATTGCAAATGCCCCTAGAGGGAGAAAGCTCTGAAGTGCTTGCAACGCTAATACCACTGCTCACATCTCCAGGACACTGATATGCAAATGGGTCTCGTGATCCTGTCACGTGCCTTGGACAGTCCAGCCAAGATAATGCCCCCCCCACCCGATCTGGGAGGCATCCGTGGTCACTGTGGCAACTGGAGAAGATGGGACAAAAGACTTGCCCACGTTGAGATTGCTGGCCTGAAGCTACCAGCGTAGATCTTGCTTGCACGTGTCCGTAATCAGAATAGAATGGGAGAGTGGAAGATGCTGTAGTGACCATTGGGCGAAAAGCAGCCACTGAAGAACCCTCATGTGTAGTCTGGGAAGGGGAACTAGCATGATCATGGCAGCCATGGTCCCTAATAACTTGAGGACCACTTTTGCTTTGACCTTCCTCAATGGTAGTAAGGCGTAGACCTGCTGTTGTAAAGCCTGAATTCTCTCTTCTGGTAAGAAGGCCCTCATGAGCACCGTATCTAGCTCGGCACCGATAAAAGTGACACTGTGCGACGGCAACAAGGCAGATTTTTTTCCAATCTAGAGTAATTCCTAACCTTTGGCACAGTGTAATGGTGGCGTCCCTGGTCTGTAACAGTAGATACCTGGTGGTGGCAGATAGGAGCCAGTCGTCCAGGTACAGAAACACTTGGAATCCCTGACGTCTCAAGTGAGCCATTACCACTGCAATGCATTTGGTGAACACCCTGGGGACTGTGGTGAGACCAAATGGCAGAGTGCAAAACTGAAAATGACTGGCTCCCAGGCGGAAGCGTAGATGTATTCTCGATGCCCTGTCCATCTTGATATGGTAGTAAGCATCTTTGAGGTCGATGGAGCATATCCACACATCTTTCACTAACAGAGGGAGTATTGACTGTAAGGTGACCATGCGGTACTTGGACTTTTGTACATGAAGGCTCAATCGGCTGAGATCCAAGATGGGTCTCAGGTCCCCCTGTTCTTTTCAGCACCAAAAAGAATCTGGAGTAAGTCACTAATCCTACTTGGTCTGCGGGGACAGGCTGGATGGCTCCCTTCGAAAGCAACTTTTTTATTTCTAAAGTTGCGGAATCCCTGTGACTGAGTGGAACGTCTAGGATTCTCTTGATTGGCAGGGGAGGAGAAGAGAATAGGATAACCTCTGGAAATTATCTTTAATTCCCACTTGTCTTGGGTGACGTCTAGCCAGGCTTCTGGGTATAAAGAAATGCAACCCCCGACCGCCTCCAGAGATGCACAGTCGGGCCTCCCTTCAGGAGCGCTGGTAGGGAGAACCACAAAAAGAATCACGGTCCCCCGGGTTACGCGGGCCTCCTCTGCCTGAATTTCCACCCCCTCCTCTGCCTCCGGAGGGGGAATAACTTTGTGCGCCCTAAAAAAAACCTCTGCGACTTTCTGAACAACATTTTCCCACCCTTCTGGCCCTTGGGGTAAGGTCTAGAAGGCATGGAAAAACGGATTCCCATGGCAGACAGGGTTTTTCCTTCCTGTTCTCACCTAGTGAGAATGTCCTTCACCATCAAAGGGGGCATTGGTGGACGTAGACTTGAAGGCCTCTGCGAAATTGCACAGGCTCATCCAGGAGCGTCTCCTAAGAGAGACTCTGGAACCTGCTACTCTACTTGCTCCATCGGCTGCGTAAGAGATCAGCCTCATGGAGGAGTTGGTAAGGGAATTTAGGGTAGACATCTGTGCATTGACCTTCTGTGCCACAGCATCAGAAATGTTACCCTGTAGAGAATCTCCTAGCTCTTTTAGGTGATCTCTCTGGAGCCTTGTAAAATGCGTCAGGTAGTTCAGCGACCACAAAGTAAAGGGCACTGAGGCAAACACACGCTTCCCATACCTGTCCATACCCCAGGACTTCTTGTTAGGCGGATGGACGGTAGACTAAGTTTCAGCAAGTTCCTTCTTGGTGGCCGCTGCCACCACGACGGCATCTACTGGGACACCTTTAATTAGATATTCCTTGTCAGAGAGGGCGGACAAAAACTTACTGGGTCTCCTAGGGACCTGTTCCACAGT